>NC_088866.1:8250546-8269065 GCF_032884065.1 Artemia franciscana
CAAACATTTTTCCTTTGAGAAAACATGTGGGTCGATCCTGAACAGTAAGCATTTGCAAAGTACATCCTCGAGCAGGGAAATAGAAATCTTCAAACAAATCGTCTTAATTAAATTGAATTACCGGAAAACATAATTTCCAGGGGCAATTTAATTGAGGAAGTATTTGGAGAATCTTTGTCTAAGCAAAGTGTCCACTTAATGAAGGATCGAGTTATTTTACCTTTAATCAACAAAGAAGTTAACAAAATAAAACTTGAAAACTGTCGATTGCGTTCCAGGAGAATAAAAATCGTATAAAAGTTACGATTCTTTAAAAGATAAAGAAAAAGAAGGAATTTAATGTACTTCAGAATTCCTCAATTCAATTGAAACAGCAGATTTACGACCGCATGAACGAAAATAAAGAGAAATACAATAGTTTTGCTTTTGCGGAACTTGGATATTTCAGAAGGAATGTGTAATGGGACTCGCCTTATTGTTACTGAATTATGTTACAACTTTATTAAGGCGAGTAAAATTACAGAGGAAAAATCAGGAAAAGAAACTTACATATGCCGAGTTAAGGTGGACTCTAGTAAAGGTCAACTTCAATGTACTGTTCAACGACATCAATTTCCAGTTCCACCCGCATTATATTCCATTCCAACTATATGTAGTCGCAAGAGTAAACCTTGGAATTTGTTAGTGTCGACTTAGTACTCCAGTTTTTAATCGTGGAATTTTGTACGTTGCATTTTCTCGTGTGAAAAGACAACGTTGCTCAAAAGTTCTGCCACTACCTGAAAATAAACGAAGAATAGAATATATTCTTCGTTCATTTTATAAAAAAGTGCGTACGAAAGTCCTGACAACTACCAACGAAACGTCTTGTTGTTAGAGGGATATTTCTTTTTAATAAATTGATTAAACAATTAACAATTATAATATATATTACATGACTGACACACCAAGTCACAAGAACGATCCAAATAGGCCAAAACGGTAAGGAAAAATTCATATTTTTCCCAAGATGGTCGAAACGAATCTGTATTGCCGTCATGACATAAAGAAAAGGCTTATATCTTCGTTTAAAAGACAAGCAACAATGAGATGCGTTTAGAAGACAATATATATATATATATACTAGCTGTTGGGGTGGCGCTTCGCGCCACCCCAACACCTAGTTGGTGGGGGCGCTTCGCGCCCCCCCCAAGCCCCCCCGCGCGCGTAAGTCGTTACGCGCCATAATAGTTACGCGCCATTGTAGTTGTGTCCCTATGTCCCACCTGTGAATATAGATAGATATATATATATATGGTTTTAACTACGTAAAACTTGCGAATATACAACATTCTTTGCTGTCCCATTGTCTTTGCATATAAATAGATTGTCAGGTTTACCGACTCTTGAACATGCAACATATAATGGTCCATGGGAAAACAATCTGTATTCAGATCTATACCTCATGATTCTAATGATTGCCCTTGAGCTTTGTTGATGGTGATTGCTAATCGACCATTCCCTGTCCCGGTGTCCCGGTCGTCATTTACATCCCCCTGTTTCCTCCGGTGTCCCCGTTGTAGTTGTGTCCCTGTGTCCCGGTCGTCATTTATATTCCCTGTGTCCCGGTCGTCATTTGTATCCCGGTGTCCCGGTCTGTATATACATTCGTTTTTTAGTTTTGTTTTTCTCCTTTATTTTTTTCTTTTTTAGCTTATTTAGATTTTTAGATTTTTTAGTTTTTTTATTAGTTTTTAGTTTTTTTTTCTTTTTAGTTTTTTTGTCCCGGTCGTCATTTATATCCCCCTGTTTCCCCCGGTGTCCCCGTTGTAGTTGTGTCCCTGTGTCCCGGTCGTCATTTATATTCCCTGTGTCCCGGTCGTCATTTGTATCCCGGTGTACCGGTCTGTATATACATTCGTTTTTTAGTTTTGTTTTTCTCCTTTATTTTTTTCCTTTTTTTTTCTTTTTTAGTTTATTTAGATTTTTAGATTTTTTAGTTTTTTTATTAGTTTTTATTTTTTTTTTCTTTTTAGTTTTTTTGTAGTTTTTACCTTCTTTTTAGTTTTGTTAATTTTTTTTTTACTTATGTCCTGGTCGTCATTTATACTCCCTATGTCCCGGTGCTTTGTTGATTGCTAATCGAACATTCCTTTTGTCCTGGTCGCTTTCTCTTTGAGTGTCGTCATTTATTTTTTTCTTTTTTAGTTCTTTTAGTTTTTACCTTTTTTAGTTTTTTTTAGTTTTTTAGATGAAAATTTTTTTTAGTTTTTTCCTTTTTTTCTTTTTAGTTTTTATTGGTTTTTACCTTTATGTTAGCTTATTTTTCAGTTTTTTCCTTTTTTTTAGTTTTTTTTTATTTTTTATTTTTTTTAGTTTTTTACCTTTTTTTAGTTTTTTTAGTTTTTTAGCTTTTTTACTTTTTTTATTAGTTTTTAGTTTTTTTGTAGTTTTTGCCTTTTTTTAGTTTTTTCAGTTTTTTTTTTAGTTTTTTATTGGTTTTTACCTTTATTTTAGCTTATTTTTCAGTTTTTTCCTTTTTTTTAGTTTTTTTTTAGTTTTTAGTTTTTTAGTTTTTTACCTTTTTTTAGTTTTTTTAGTTTTTTTAGTTTTTTAGCTTTTTTGTTTTTTTTATTAGTTTTTAGTTTTTTTTGTAGTTTTTGCCTTTTTTTTAGTTTTTTTAGTTTTTTAGCTTTTTTATTAGTTTTTAGTTTTTTTTTGTAGTTTTTGCCTTTTTTTAGTTTGACAACTTATTTTTATATATATAGATAGTTTTTTTTTTACTTATGTCCTGGTCGTCATTTATACTTTTATTGGTTTTTACCTTTATTTTAGCTTATTTTTCAGTTTTTTCCTTTTTTTTAGTTTTTTTTTAGTTTTTAATTTTTTTTAGTTTTTTACCTTTTTTTAGTTTTTTTAGTTTTTTTAGTTTTTTAGCTTTTTTGTTTTTTTTATTAGTTTTTAGTTTTTTTTGTAGTTTTTGCCTTTTTTTTAGTTTTTTTAGTTTTTTAGCTTTTTTATTAGTTTTTAGTTTTTTTTGTAGTTTTTGCCTTTTTTTAGTTTGACAACTTATTTTTATATATATAGATAGTTTTTTTTTTTACTTATGTCCTGGTCGTCATTTATACTCCCTGTGTCCCGGTGCTTTGTTGATTGCTAATCGAACATTCCTTTTGTCCTGGTCGCTTTCTCTTTGAGTGTCGTCATTTATTAGTTTTTTCCTTTTTTTCTTTTTAGTTTTTTATTGGTTTTTTACCTTTATTTTAGCTTATTTTTCAGTTTTTTCCTTTTTTTTAGTTTTTTTTTATTTTTTAGTTTTTTACCTTTTTTTAGTTTTTTTAGTTTTTTTAGTTTTTTAGCTTTTTTACTTTTTTTATTAGTTTTTAGTTTTTTTTTGTAGTTTTTGCCTTTTTTTAGTTTTTTCAGTTTTTTTTTTTAGTTTTTTATTGGTTTTTACCTTTATAGTTTTTTTAGTTTTTTAGCTTTTTTATTTTTTTTATTAGTTTTTAGTTTTTTTTGTAGTTTTTGCCTTTTTTTAGTTTTTTCAGTTTTGACGTCACCTGATCCAGTTTTTTCATATAAATAGATTGTCAGGTTTACCGACTCTTGAACATGCAACATATAATGGTCCATGGGAAAACAATCTGTATTCAGATCTATACCTCATGATTCTAATGATTGCCCTTGAGCTTTGTTGATGGTGATTGCTAATCGACCATTCCCTGTCCCGGTGTCCCGGTCGTCATTTACATCCCCCTGTTTCCTCCGGTGTCCCCGTTGTAGTTGTGTCCCTGTGTCCCGGTCGTCATTTATATTCCCTGTGTCCCGGTCGTCATTTGTATCCCGGTGTCCCGGTCTGTATATACATTCGTTTTTTAGTTTTGTTTTTCTCCTTTATTTTTTTCCTTTTTTTTTCTTTTTTAGCTTATTTAGATTTTTAGATTTTTTAGTTTTTTTATTAGTTTTTAGTTTTTTTTTCTTTTTAGTTTTTTTGTCCCGGTCGTCATTTATATCCCCCTGTTTCCCCCGGTGTCCCCGTTGTAGTTGTGTCCCTGTGTCCCGGTCGTCATTTATATTCCCTGTGTCCCGGTCGTCATTTGTATCCCGGTGTACCGGTCTGTATATACATTCGTTTTTTAGTTTTGTTTTTCTCCTTTATTTTTTTCCTTTTTTTTTCTTTTTTAGTTTATTTAGATTTTTAGATTTTTTAGTTTTTTTATTAGTTTTTATTTTTTTTTCTTTTTAGTTTTTTTGTAGTTTTTACCTTCTTTTTAGTTTTGTTAATTTTTTTTTTACTTATGTCCTGGTCGTCATTTATACTCCCTATGTCCCGGTGCTTTGTTGATTGCTAATCGAACATTCCTTTTGTCCTGGTCGCTTTCTCTTTGAGTGTCGTCATTTATTTTTTTCTTTTTTAGTTCTTTTAGTTTTTACCTTTTTAGTTTTTTTTAGTTTTTTAGATGAAAATTTTTTTTAGTTTTTTCCTTTTTTTCTTTTTAGTTTTTATTGGTTTTTACCTTTATGTTAGCTTATTTTTCAGTTTTTTCCTTTTTTTAGTTTTTTTTTATTTTTTATTTTTTTTAGTTTTTTACCTTTTTTTAGTTTTTTTAGTTTTTTTAGTTTTTTAGCTTTTTTACTTTTTTTATTAGTTTTTAGTTTTTTTGTAGTTTTTGCCTTTTTTTAGTTTTTTCAGTTTTTTTTTTAGTTTTTTATTGGTTTTTACCTTTATTTTAGCTTATTTTTCAGTTTTTTCCTTTTTTTTAGTTTTTTTTTAGTTTTTAGTTTTTTTAGTTTTTTTAGTTTTTTACCTTTTTTTAGTTTTTTTAGTTTTTTTAGTTTTTTAGCTTTTTATTTTTTTTATTAGTTTTTAGTTTTTTTTTGTAGTTTTTTTAGTTTTTTATTAGTTTTTAGTTTTTTTTGTAGTTTTTGCCTTTTTTAGTTTGACAACTTATTTTTATATATATAGATAGTTTTTTTTTTTACTTATGTCCTGGTCGTCATTTACACTCCCTGTGTCCCGGTGCTTTGTTGATTGCTAATCGAACATTCCTTTTGTCCTGGTCGCTTTCTCTTTGAGTGTCGTCATTTATTAGTTTTTTCCTTTTTTTCTTTTTAGTTTTTTATTGGTTTTTACCTTTATTTTAGCTTATTTTTCAGTTTTTTCCTTTTTTTTAGTTTTTTTTTATTTTTTATTTTTTTTAGTTTTTTTTTATTTTTTATTTTTTTTAGTTTTTTACCTTTTTTTAGTTTTTTTAGTTTTTTTAGTTTTTTAGCTTTTTTACTTTTTTTATTAGTTTTTAGTTTTTTTTTTGTAGTTTTTGCCTTTTTTTAGTTTTTTCAGTTTTTTTTTTAGTTTTTTATTGGTTTTTACCTTTATAGTTTTTTTAGTTTTTTAGCTTTTTTATTTTTTTTATTAGTTTTTAGTTTTTTTTGTAGTTTTTGCCTTTTTTTAGTTTTTTCAGTTTTGACGTCACCTGATCCAGTTTTTTCAGGTGACGTCACCTGACACATCCATCCATCCATCCACAGACAACTTATTTTTATATATATAGAAGATATATATATATATATATATATATATATATATATATATATATATATATATATATATATATCTATATATCTATATATATAAAAATAAGTTGTCTGTCTGTGTGTGGGTCTGTCGGGTGACGTCATGTTTCTGTGTCGACTGACGTCATGTTTTCGACTGACGAAATTACAGACCGGGACATCAGGACACAAATGACGACCGGAACACCGGCACATCTATCTATCTTCTATATATATAAAAATAAGTTGTCTGTGGATGTGTCTGTCAGGTGACGTCATGTTTGTGTGTTGACTGACGTCATGAAGTTAGTTGTCGTCATTTTTGCTATGACGGTGACGTCATTAAAGATATTTAAGACATATGTTCACATAGAAATCTATTAATGTTTAAGTTTAAAATGACTGATGAACTTACAATGGAAAAAGCCGATGAAGATGCTCAATGAGTCTATGCCAAAAAACTGGCTGCTGATAGAGAAAGTCAGAAAAGAAAGCGTGCCGAGGAATCAAAAGAACAGCAAGGAAACAGGCTTGAGGCTGATAAAGAAAGAAAGAACAGAAAGCGTGCCGAGGAACTACCAGAGCAACGCGAAAGCAGACTTGCTGCTAAAAGAGAAAGTGAAAAAAGAAGGCGTGCCGAGGAACTACCAGAGAACCATGAAACCAGACTTGCTACTAAAAGAGAAAGTGAAAAAAGAAGGCGTGCCGAGGAATCACAAGAACAGCAAGAAATCAGGCTTGCTGCTGATAGAGAAAGTAAGAAAAGAAAGCGTGCCGAGGAATCACAAGAACAGCAAGAAATCAGGTTTGCTGCTGATAGAGAAAGTAAGAAAAGAAAGCGTGCCGAGGAATCAGAGCAACCTGAAAGTTATCGCCTGGCATTCAGGTACAGCCCAGTCGATGATTATAGCTTGAGTAGATGTGTTCAAATCGGAAACAAAGAGCCCTGAATCCACCGGACACAAAATTAACAGCTTTCTTTTCGCTTTGCAAAAATAATTATTTTGCAAAAAAACTGCTGTATACTGAAGTGCCTTCGTATTACACGTGGAATACTAAAAATAAAGTATTTGAACGTCGAAAACAGGGTAAGTCAGTCGACGGCCAGCCTACCACGATATAAGCCAGATATATAAGCCGTATACGATATACGGCCAGCTATACCACGATAGGAAGACTCTACACCGTTCACCCCAATCAACATGAATGCTTCTTTCTACGCCTGCTTTTGGTGAATGTACCCGGTCCGACATCCTTTGAGTATTTGAGAACTGTAAACGGTACTATACATGACACTTACCGTAGTGCGAGCCAAGCTCTGAATTTATTGGAGAATGACCAACACTGGAAAAACTGCATCAATGACGCGTGCGAAACGTCAACCCCAAGTCAAATTCGTGCATTGTTTGGCATCATTTTAACAACTTGCTCTCCATCAGCTCCTACAGAGTTATGGGAAAAATATAAGTCAAAAATGTCCGAAGATATACTCCATCGAAAATAGTCAGAGGCGTCAGATATGACTTTTGATTTTACATCAGAAATTTATAACTACACTTTAGTTATTATACAAGATTTTGTGCGTACGTATGGCAAACAAACCTCTTCAGGATTTGGGAATGCCTTCACCTAACCGTATCGCTGCTGTTTCGACATGTGTAGAATTGGATCGTGAACAAAGTTACAGTACGAGTGATCTATTGTCGTATGTACAAAATAACATTTCCAAGTTAACGTCGGAACAAAAAGACATTTATGATACGATAATGCATTGTGTCGATAACAACGTTGGAGAAATTTTCTTTTTGGATGCGCCAGGAGGTACTGGTAAAACATTTGTGATAAAACTGATTCTGGCATCAATTCGATCAAAAAATGATAAAGTGTTGGCAATTGCGTCGTCCGGAATAGCCGCTACATTGCTGCCTGGTGGAAGAACTGCTCATTCCGCTTTGAAATTGCCTCTGAATTTGCATTCTACAGAAACTCCCACGTGCAATATTTCCAAATCATCTGGGATGGGTAAAGTATTGCAGCAATGCAAACTTATTATTTGGGATGAGTGCACAATGGCACACAAAAAATCGCTCGAGACTGGATCAATGCTTGAAAGATTTGCGAGGGAAGTCGAAACCCTTTGGCAGCACATTAATATTGCTTGCGGGAGATTTCAGGCAAACATTACCTATAATACGTAGATCAACTCCTGCAGACGAAATGAACGCCTGCCTGAAAAATTCTAATTTATGGGCACACGTAAAAACATTAAAATTAACTACAAATATGCGTGTCCGATTGCAAAACGATGACTCTGGTCAAACATTTTCAGATCAATTGCTGGCAATTGGAAACGGAAAGCTCCCAGTAGACTCAATTTCAGGACGTATACAACTACCTGCTGATTTATGTAATTTAGTGACGTCCAAAAATGAATTGATTGAAAAAGTATTTCCGAATATTCTAAAAAATTATAAAAATAATAAATGGCTAAGTGAAAGAGCGATTCTCGCACCCAAAAATATAGACAACAATATTGTTTTGACCAAGATTCGAGACCAGGCAGTCCTTTACAAGTCAGTCGACACAGTTTTGGAACCAAATGAAGCGGTTAATTATCCATCTGAATTTTTAAATCCATGGATCCTTCAGGGTTTTCACCACACGTGCTACAAATAAAGATAGGCGTACCAATAATACTTTTAGGAAATATCAACCCACCAAAGCTTTGCAATGGCACGCGACTTGCCGTAATAAAAAACAATGGAAAACCTAATAGAGGCCACAATCTTGACAGGGCCTTTTGAGGGTGAGGCTGTTCTTATTCCTCGCATTCCCATGATTCCAACGGATCTGCCTTTTCAATTTAAAAGATTGCAATTCCCAATTCGATTAGCATTTGCAATCACCATTAACAAAGCTCAAGGTCAATCATTAGAAAAATGTGGTATAGATCTTAATACTGATTGTTTTTCCCATGGACAATTGTACGTTGCATGTTCGAGGGTCGGTAAACCTGACAATCTATTTATATGCAGCGACAATTGGACAGCGAAGAATGTTGTATATTCGCAAGTTTTACGCAGTTAATTTGTATTGTATCTATCTATCTATCTATATAAAAACGAGTTTTGTGTATGCATGTTTGTTTGTAAAAAGAGCGTTTGCATATGACGTCATTATTAGTACAGACGGCTTTGTATATGCACAGACAATGGGAAAGCCAAGAATGTTGTATATTCGCAATTTTTACGTAGTTTGAAACACATATATAAATCTATCTATATTCACAGGTGGGACACAGGGGACACAACTACAATGGCGCATAACTAATATGGCGCGTAACGACTTACGCGCGCGGGGGGGCTTGGAGGGTATAGTATATATATATATATATATATATATATATATATATATATATATATATATATATATATATATATATATATATATATATATAAATATATATATATATATATATATATATAAATATATATATATATATATATATATATATATATATATATATATATATATATATATATATATATATATATATATATATCTATATAAAAATAAGTTGTCTGTGGATCTGTGGATCAGGTGAACTGTCTGTCGAGTGATGTCGTGTTTGTCCGCATATGACGTCTGAATTATTTCACACTAATACAAAAGAAGAAAAAAAACTAAAAAAGGTAAAAACTACAAAAAAAACTAAAAAGAAAAAAAACTAAAAAAGCTAAAAAACTAAAAAAAATAAAAAAAAGGTAAAAAACTAAAAAAACAAGAGCTAAGAGCTCATATGGCACTTGTGACGAGGTCGGAAGAGCCGAGAGCTCATATGGTACGAGGTCGGAAGAGCCAAGAGCTCATTTGGACGAGGTCGGAAGAGCCAAGAGCCAAGAGCTCATTTGGCACTTGTGAGAAGGTCAGAACCTAAAGTTAAACTTTATAGCACAAGATCCTTCTAAATATCAAATTTCATTAAGATCTGGTCACCCTTTCGTATGTTACAAATACCTCAATTTTCAAAATTACCTCCCCCCTCCCAATTCCACCAAAGAGAGCAGATCCGGTCCAGTTATGTCAGTCACGTATCTTAGACAGGTTTCTATTCTTCCCATCCAGTTTCATCCTGATCTCACCGCTTTAAGTATTTTCTAAGATTTCCGGTCCCCCCCAACTGACCCCCCCCCCCCAATTACGTTTGATCCAGTTGAGATTTAAAATAAGATATCAGAGTTACGAGGTCCTTCTAAATATGAAGTTTCATGAAGATCCGATCACTCATTCGTAAGTTAAAAATACGTTATTTTTCTTATTTTTCAGAATTACCCCCCCCCCGCAATTGAGCGGATCCGTTCCAATTATGTAAATTACGTATGCAAGACTTTTGCTTATTTTTCCAACCAAGTTTCATCCCAATCCTTCCAATCTAAGGGTTTCCCATCATTTTAGGTCTCCCCACCCCAAACTTCCCCCAATGTCACCAGATCCGTTCAGGATTTAAAATAAGAGCTTTGAGCCACGATATCCTTCTAAAAATCAAATTTCATGGAGATCCAATCACCCATTCGTAAGTTAAAAATACCTCATTTTTTCTAATTTTTCAGAATTAACCCCCCCCCCCCCCCAACTACCCAAAAGAGAGCGGATCCGTTCCGTTTATGTCAATCATCTATCTAGGACTTGTGTTTATTTTTCCCACCATGTTTCATCCCGATCCCTCCACTCTAAGTGTTTTCCAAGTTTTAGGTTTCCCCCTCCCAACTCCCCGCCCCCATCACCAGATCCGGTCGGGATTTAAAATAAGAGCTCTAAGACACGATATCCTTCTAAACATCAAATTTCATTGAGATCTGATCACCCGTTCGTAAGTTGAAAATACCTCATTTTTCTAATTTTTAAGACTTACTCCCCCCTCCCAACTACCCCAAAGAGAGCAAATAAGTTCCGATTATGTCAGTCATGTATCTGGGACTTGCGCTTATTTTTCCCATCAAGTTTCATCCCGATCCCTCTACTCTAAGTGTTTTCCAAGATTTTAGTTTCCCCCCTCCAACTCCCCCCAATGTCATCAGACCCAGTCGGGATTTAAAATAAGAGCTCTGAGACACAATATCATTCCAAACATCAAATTTCATTAAGATCCAATCACCCGCTCATAAGTTAAAAATACTTCATTTTTTCTATTTTTCCGAATTAACCGGCCCCTTCTCCCCCCCCCAGATGGTCAAATCGGGAAAACGACTATTTCTAATTTAATCTGGTCCGGTCATTGATACGCTTGCCAAATTCCATCGTCCTAGCTTACCTGGAAGTGCCTAAAGTAGCAAAACCAGGACTTTAGGTTTTCCCCCTCCAACTCCCCCCAATGTCATCAGATCCGGTCGGGATTAAAAATAAGAGCTCTAAGACACAATATCATTCCAAACATCAAATTTCATTAAGATCCAAATACCCGCTGATAAGTTAAAAATACTTCATTTTTTTCTATTTTTGCGAATTAACCGGGCCCCCACTCCCCCCCCCAGATGGTCAAATCGGGAAAACGACTATTTCTAATTTAATCTGGTCCGGTCCCTGATACGCTTGCCAAATTTCATCGTCCTAGCTTACCTGGAAGTGCCTAAAGTAGCAAAACCGGGACCGACAGACAGACCGACAGACCGACAGACAGACCGACAGAATTGGCGACTGCTATATGTCACTTGGTTAATACCAAGTGCCATAAAAACTGAAAAAACTAAAAAAGGCAAGAACTACAAAAAACTAAAAACTAATAAAAAAAACTAAAAAAGCTAAAAAACTAAAAAAACTAAAAAAAAGGTAAAAACTAAAAACTAAAAAAGAAAAAAACTAAAAAAAGGACAAAACTGAAAAATAAAAGAGAAAAAGAAAACTAAAAAATATAAATAAGAATAGAAAAAACTAAAAAAGATAAAAACTACAAAAAACTAAAAAGAAAAAACGAAAAAAAACTAAAAAAGCTATAGTCACTCGGTGAGAGAGGGTGTCAGAACGGAGAATGAAGGTCCCAGGTTCAAATCCTGGTTAGGCTAAAAAAGGTAAAAAACTAAAAACAAAAAAAAAATTAAAAAACTAAAAAAAGGCAAAAAACTACAAAAAAAACTAAAAACTAATAAAAAAAAAAATAAAAAGGCTAAAAAACTAAAAAAACTAAAAAAAGGTAAAAAACTAAAAAAACTAAAAAACTAAAAAAAAACTAAAAAAAAGGAAAAAACTGAAAAATAGAAGAGAAAAAGAAAACTAATAAAATTAAGAATAAAAATAAAAAAACTAAAAAAGATAATAACTAAAAAAAAAAGTAAAAAGAAAAAACGAGAAAAAACGAAAAAAAATTAAAAAAAAAGTAAAAACCAATAAAAAACTAAAAAGAAAAAAAGGAAAAAAAACTAAAAAAAAATTTTCATCTAAAAAACTAAAAAAAAACTAAAAAAGGTAAGAACTAAAAAATAAAAAAAATAAATGACGACACTCAAAGAGAAAGCGACCGGGACAAAAGGAATGTTCGATTAGCAATCAACAAAGTACCGGGACACAGGGAGTATAAATGACGACCAGGACATAAGTAAAAAAAAACTAAAAAAACTAAAAAGAAGGTAAAAACTACAAAAAAACTAAAAAGAAAAAAAAAACACTAAAAACTAATAAAAAAACTAAAAAATCTAAAAATCTAAATAAAAATAAAAAAGAAAAAAAAGAAAAAAGGAAAAAATAAAGGAGAAAAACAAAACTAAAAAACGAATGTATATACAGACCGGGACACCGGGATACAAATGACGACCGGGACACAGGGAATATAAATGCCCATACATAAGCCATAATGACCAGGACATAAGTAAAAAATATAAATGACGACCGGGACACAGGGACACAACTACAACGGGGACGCCGGGGGGCACAGGGGGATATAAATGACGACCGGGACACCGGGACAGGGAATGGTCGATTAGCAATCACCATCAACAAAGCTCAAGGGCAATCATTAGAATCATGAGGTATAGATCTGAATACAGATTGTTTTCCCATGGACCATTATATGTTGCATGTTCAAGAGTCGGTAAACCTGACAATCTATATATATGCACAGACAATGGGACAGCAAAGAATGTTGTATATTCTCAAGTTTTACGTAGTTAAAAACATATATATAATATATCTATCTATATTCACAGGTGGGACATAGGGACACAACTACAATGGCGCGTAACTAATATGGCGCGTAACGACTTACGCACGCGGGGGGGCTTGGGGGGGGGGGCGCGAAGCGCCCCCACCAACTAGGTGTTGGGGTGGCGCGAAGCGCCACCCCAACAGCTAGTATATATATATATATATATATATATATATATATATATATATATATATATATATATATATATATATATATATATGTTCTTCTTTCTATCTATCTATATATATATAAAAATAAGTTGTTTGTTTGTGTTTGTGATAACTGAGGTCATTTTTGCGTGTCGACTGACGTCATGTTTGTCGACTGACGTCATTTTAAGGATTTAGCTCTATGTCTTCATGAAGTTGATTGTCAACTGAAGTCATATTTGTTATGACGAGGCTTTGTATATGACGTCATTTATAAGTATATAAGAAGCCCGTTCAAAGAGAAATTTTTAATTTTAAAATGACAGAAGAACCTACTGCTACTACTACTACTACTAATAACTCACTGCAGCACCAAGCCGCCTGAGGCCAGCACAGATACGCACGCTCCTCCTCCAACCTAATCTATTTAAAGCCTCCCTCTTTACACCCTCCCAGGAAGTTCCCATTTCCTTGAAATCTTTATTTATGACATCCTCCCAACCCAGACAAGGACGACCTGCTTTCCGTGTAGCCTCAGACGGTTGGCCAAAAAGGACAATCTTAGGTAATCTGTCATCCTTCATCCGTAGAACGTGGCCTAGCCATCTCAACCTTTCTTTCATTATAGCCCCAGAAAGCGGGATTGAACCACACTTTTTGTACAACCTACTGTTTGAAATACGGTCAGTCAGCCAGGTACCCAGAACAATCCGAAGGCAATTTCTCTGGAAAACATCTAGTAAATTTTCATCTGCTTTTCGGAGTGCCCATGCTTCAGAGCCATATTTGACCACTGTTATCACTATAGCTTCCAATATTCTAATCTTGGTTTGTAGACTTATCTTTCTATTCTTCCAAACTTTTTTTAACTGTGAAAAAAACACCCTGAGCTTTAGCTATTCTACTTTTAAAATCTTCACTGCTCCCACCGTCTTTACTAATAATACTACCAAGGTAACTGAAGCTCCCAACCTGATCAATCTTTTCGTTACCTAATGTCACCTGTTCATCTTCACTTATTTCTAACCTTAGTGACTTAGTCTTCTTAACATTAATTTTCAAGCCTATTTTAGCACCCTGAACTCGTAAAACCTCTAAAAATTCATTCATTTCACACTTTCATCTAATATGCTTAAAACATCAGCATAATCTAAGTCCAGGAGCATTCTTCCTCCCCATTTGATTCCATGGTCTCCAATTGTCGTTCCTGTGCTCCTTAAGTCCATCAAAATGATCCATATAAAGGGGGATAGAACACAACCCTGCTTAACTCCTGATTTAATACAAAACCAGTTGCTAACCTCATTTCCTACCTCAACCGCAGCAGTATTATTCTTGTACACAGCGCAAATCACTTTAATGTATTTTTCTGGTATATCATATAACGATAAGACCTTTGTTAACGCTGTTCTATCAACAGAATCGAAAGCTTGCTCATAATCGATAAAACTAAGGACCAAAGGTGTTTGACAACGAAGGGACTTCTCAATCATTAACCTAAGAGTGAAAACATGGTCGACACATCCTCTACCTTTTCTAAAACCGCATTGTTCTTCCCTTAAAACTTTGTCTACAGCATGTCTCAGTCTAAAAAATATCATATTACTCAGTAATTTGCTACCTACAGAGACCAGACTAATGCCTCGATAATTACGACACTCACTCTTGTCACCTTTCTTATACAGTGGTTTAATTAAGGTTTTCCTAAAATCATTGGGTACTTCCCCTTTTTCAAAAATCATGTTCATAATCTTCAGTAGCTTATTCCTAACCTCAGAGCCACCATATTTAAGAAACTCATTAATCATACTATCAGCACCTGGGGCCTTATTATTTTTTAATCCTTTTAGTACTGTTGCTATTTCTTCCTCACTAAACGAATCTTCCTTCACATCCAAGGTATCACAAATATTTTCATTTTCATCTATATTTTTTCCTGCAACTGTATCTCGGTTTAGCACATTCTCAAAATGTTCCACCCATCTTTCTTTAGCTTTTTCCTTATCACTAATTGTAGCCCCATTTCTATCTTTAACTGGGACTAGTCCGGATTTGCTACTCCCTTTCAATTTATTAACATGCCAGTATAATATTTTACTATTATTCCGTCTAGCCGCATCTTCCAGATCCTCAGCAATTTTATCCATCGCCTCCACTTCGCATCTCCTTAGTTCATATTTTAATGCTTTCTCCACTTTCTTTACATTCCTTTTGTTTTCATACGACCTATCACTCAGATAATTCTTATACAAACCCTTCTACTCTCTATTAAACCTAAAGCTTTTTCACTAATATTCCTAGTTGCAGTCTTAGCACTCTTCCTTAGGACACCATCAGCAACTTCAAAAATTGTTTTTCTGAAAATATTCCATCCATCTTCCACATTGTCAAATTGTAAATGTTCAAGTTTAGTACTCAACTGTTCCTGGAATTTTTTTCTCAAATTTTCATCCTGAAGTCTACCAACATCATAACTTTCCGGGAGGGAGTTACCCTTCCGAAATTTCAGCTTTAAATTAACCTTAGACACTGCTAGATGGTGATCTTTAATTTTAACATCAATAACGGCACTCCTATACACCCTAGTATCTTGTATTGATCCTGCTATTCTTCTGTTTACAATAACATAATGAATAAGGTTTGCTGTCTTACCATCACGTGAATACCATGTCAACTTATGGGCCATTTTGTGACCAAACACCGTATTGGTTATAACTAGTTTGTTATACCTACAAAATTGCAAAAGCCTATAGCCATTACTGTTTTCTTTTCCAACACCAAATTTACCTAGGCTAGGATACCATCTATCCCTATTTCTACCAACCTGGGCAATAAAATCTCCTAGCAGAAACACTAGCAAAGAACCTACAATGGCAAAAGCCGAGGAAGCTGCTCAAAGAGTCTGTGCCAAAAGGCTTGCGGCTAATAGAGAAAGTATGAAAAGAAAGCGTGCCGAGGAATCACAAGAACAGCGTGAAAACAGGCTTGTGGCTAATAGGGAAAGTATGAAAAGAAAGCGTGCCGAGGAACCAGAAAGTATGAAAAGAAAGCGTGCCGAGGAATCACAAGGACAGCGTGAAAACAGGCTTGCACCTCAAAGAAAAATCACTAAAAGAAAGTGTGCCGAGGAATCACAACAACAGCGTGAAAACAGGCTTGCGTCTCAAAGAGAAATCACCAAAAGAAAGCGTGCCGAGGAATCACAAGAGCAACCTGAAAATTTTCGCCTGGCATTCAGGAACATGCCCAGTCGATGATTATAGCTTGATTAGATGTGTTCAAATCGGGACTATGTCTAAGATTTGTCCCTATTGCAAGGCCTTGAAATTTAATGGTGAAACAAAGGGAATGTGTTGCGCCTCAGGAAAAGTTAAACTTCCTCAACTGGCTGCACCACCAGAGCCATTGAAGACTTTGCTTACTGGAACTACGTCAGAATCTAAGCGTCTTTTATCAAAGATCAGAAAATATAACTCATGTTTCCAAAGAAGATTTTTACAACTGTATTTCATCAGTGATAGAAATTCTGAATTAATTGCACGTTGCGAAATTTCTCCCGACGTTGAAAAGACTATCGTTTCCCAATTGCAACATCTTTTCCATGAAAAATAATAATTTAGTGCGTCTGTTCAAAACAGCCATCGATTTGATGGATACTGATACGCATAAAATTGTTATTTTTGCTGACAAAAACGCCTCCTGGACAACATGTGCGTAGATACAATGCTCAAACTATCGACGAAGTGGCAATCGTTATGGTGGGTGATCAGTTTTTACCTCGAGATTATATTCTTCATAAGCGAAACGCTCAATTGGTAAGAATTGCTGAAACTCATCGATGCTACGATGCCCTACGATATCCTGTCATTTTTTGGGATGGAGCCGACTGCTATCACTTTAATAATAAATTCAAAGATCCATCCACTAACAAACAAACGGATAAGAAACGTAGCGCAATGCATTATTATTCCTATAGACTAATGATTCGGCAGGATGAAGACAATTACATTTTAAAATGCCGTCAATTGTTTCACAAATACATTTTTGTTTATTTAAGAATTAACGACGCTTCTTGACTACTATGGTCCCTGCGTCGGCCCTGCAGTGCATTCCTGCAGCGTGATTCGATCTCTGGGTCCCGTATTACCAAGCTAAGGTCAAATCCACTGCACCACCACAGGAATCACCAATACATCGTTGATATGTATGCAAAAATTGAATCAGACCGTTTCTATTTATCCGTCTGAATCAGACCAAGCTCCACTCTGAACAATACATTCATCCCGAGATGCAGTTGTAAATGACGGTTATACCACAAACGTTAGAAAATTAACGATTTTACCTTCGTCACATGGTGGCAGTCCCCGTCATATGCATGAATATGCTCAAGATGCTATTGCGTATGTTCGTCTCTATGGTCGTCCAGATTTATTTATTACATTTACTACATCAATCTTCGGCCGAGATACGGCAGCTTTTACTTCAAGGACAATCGGTGGTTCATAGACATGACATTACGGCCCGTGTCTTCCGGCAAAAGTTGAAATCACTGACAAACTACAAAGCAAAACTTAGTGTTTGGGTTAGTGTGATGATGGATGTACTCAGTGGAATGGCAAAAACGAGGATTGCCAAACGCACATATTTTAATCTGGCTGCATGATAAAATTACTGCTAATGAAATCGACGATGTGATTTCCGCTGAAATTCCTGATGAAAATGTCGATAAGGGCCTATATGATATTGTTGTAAAAACTATGATACATGGACCTTGCGATGACTGAATGAAAATTCACCATGCATGGCCAAAGGAAGGTGCACGAAGCAATATCCTCGACTTTTAGTACCCAACACAATTACTGGCAATGATGGTTACCCACAACAAAGAAGATCTGGTGAAGATGGCGGTAAAACAGCAATAATAAAGAAGCATAACGGTACCACCATCGAAGTAGATAATCAGTGGGTTGTTCCATATTCACCTTTATTGTCAAAAAAATTTAATGCACACATAAACGTTGAATACTGTAACTCCGTAAAGGCAATCAAATACATATGTAAATACGTCACCAAAGGCAGTGACCTGGCAGTTTTTGGCTTGCAGTCCGAAATCAGTGGCATCGATGAAATCGTGCAATACCAGGCTGGAAGATACATTAGCAGTAATGAAGCTATTTGGCGAATTCTTTCATTTCCGATACATGAACGAACTCCAGCTGTTGTTCACTTAGCGGTACATTTACAGAATGAACATCGTGTTTGTTTTTCGGAATCCAACTTGCGACAAAGAGCCCTGATTCCACTGGATACGACGTTAACTGCTATCATTTCATTATGTCAAAATGATTCTTTTGCAAAAATAAATGCTGTATACTGAAGTACCTTCGTATTATACGTGGAATGCTAAAAATAAAAAGTATTTGAACGTCGAAAACAGGGCAAGTCAGTCGACGGCCAACCTACCATCTTCAAAGATACCAAAATAGGCAGAGTCTACACCGTTCACCCCAATCAACATGAATGCTTCTTTCTACGCCTGCTTTTGGTGAATGTACCCGGTCGGACGTCCTTTGAGTATTTGAGAACTGTAAACGGTATTATACATTACACTTACCATGGTGCATGCCAAGCTCTAAATTTTTG